>NC_081350.1:41029266-41046868 GCF_029784015.1 Lycium ferocissimum | reverse complement strand
AAGCCTAGTCTCATCTTTAAATTACACCCTTTCACCACTAGTTCTGCCGCGAACCACCTGTTAAACAACCATCACCAGTTTTTCTATTTTCCTTCGTAGCTCCGCAATCTGTTTGGGGTTTCTATTGGTTGGTTTGAGAAAAAATAACAAATACCTAAATTAACAATATGCTTATTGAAGAACACCCAGATGGAAAAAATCAAGAAGATTTACAGGGGAGGCAGTATTAGAACTGAGGGTGGTGTTCTTCCTCCTCTATATTGCCCTCCACTTTTACATTCCCACTGTTCTTTTTTTTTTTTTAATCCAATTTTTTTTTTCTTCAATTTTCTTTACACAGATAATAAAAGATTGATTCAAGCCTTTAAAGTTTTGATTTTTGATAATTGAATATTAAAATAGCATTGAAAACATCATTTAATATGCTAGACCTTTGATAGTTTATTGGAAAATAAATAATAAGAAGAAAATGAAATAGATTTTTAAAAAAAATTAAAAAAAGTACGAAATTACACGTGGCAGTGCGTGTATTCCAATTCTTACCAAGAATTTGGTTCTCCTTGCCATGTCAACATTAAGGTGGTATATATTATGTTTTAAAAAAGTTTAGGGAAGATAATAGGACCTCTGTAAAAATAGGACTCTGTAAAAGTAAAGCGTGTCTCTGAAACTTCGAGTTACTTATGCCTTATCCCAATTTAATGTTATAATTGTGTTCATATATTTCATTTCTTGTTCAAAACAGCATTTGAACAGGTTGACCCTTCTTGATTTGATTGGCTCCCGTGAATTAATTCAAATTCCAGACCTATCGGGGTCTCCAAATTTGGAGAGGCTAATCCTACATGAATGTATTCACGGCTTGAAGAGGTCCACCCATCTGTTGGAGCCCTCAAAAAGCTTATTATATTAGATGTGAGAGATTGCGAAAAACTTGAAAGGCTTCCCACTATGTTACAGTCGGGGGTTGAAGTTCTAAATTTTTCTGGTTGTCGGAGTTTGAGAAAATTTCCAGAAATTCAGCAGAATGTGAATCGCTTAACAGAATCAACATCAGCATTTGAACATGGGAATATCCGGGGCTCTCTAGATTTGAGGGGCTGCAGTAACATTGAAACACTCCCTAGAAGCATTTGCAGGTTGAAAACATTGAGGTTTCTTTACCTCAATCACTGTACTAAATTAAAGAACTTGCCAGAAGACGTTTGCGATCTGGAACACTTGGAGGGGGTTGATGCAAGTGAAACTTCGATCTGGTGCATCCCAAATTCCATCACACGCTTGGAGAAACTAAAGTTCTTATCTTTCCGAAAAGTGCCTAAGTTTTTTCATGAGAGCGAGTTATGCAGTTGGGGCTGTTTTGCCCAACTTGATTTGAACTTTCAGTTTCCCAGTAATTTACCATCTGGCACACTTACAAGTCTGGATCTTAGTGCTTGCAACTTAGTTGATGGCAGTATTCTTGAATATCTTGGATGGTTTGCCGCACTATTGACCTTAAACCTTAGCAGAAATAGCTTCACCTATTTACCTAAAAGCATTTCACTACTTTACAGCCTCCGATTCCTTGACATAACCTATTGTGAAAAGCTTAAAGAGCTGCCAGAGCTTCCTCCACGTATAATGGAACTGTTTGCAGATGATCGCTTTGCTTTGCAGAGCATTCCAACACTACCAGCCATGTACAAAGAGCTGTACTTGGTCTCCTTTGCTAACCTAAAGTTGCAAGAGATGTGGTGTAATTCACGCAGAGAAAGTTCTGGTGCGCAGATGAGAAACTGTCCAAGGGAGAATATGACTGAAATGCTAGAAGACATTCTCCTTCCATTTTTGTCAATGGTACAGCAAAAGGTATGCTTCTCCTCGTGTCTTTGCCTATAAACTTTTTGAGATTATAAACATGATGCAATCTTTTTCATTGTAGATGTTTAGAAAATGAACTAATCGTGCAACATTAATATTGGTGTAGTTGGTTTTCGATGACCCGCACAGAGGAGGGATATTTTGTATTGCCTTCCCTCGAAGTGATCCACGTGATGAGGTTCCTTCGTGGTTCATGTATTCTGCGAAATGTGCAAAGGCGATGTGCTTCAATCTTAACAAACACTGGTACAGTGATACGTTTCTGGGAATTGCTATTTATTGTCAGCTTCCATTCTTAAATGATGAATCGCCAAAAGACTCGAGTTTATCATTCAGTATGTTTCGTAGTGTACAGGTCACTATAAAATTGGTGCCAGATCGTGCTTCTATTGATCAACAACCTCTTGAAAAAATAATTCGTCTGTCAGTGTCGAGAGTAGTTGCATGTGGCAGTTTTGACTGCTTTATTTTCTTTCAAGTGGATATGAGTAAGGTGCATCGCAAAGGAAAAGGTAAAGATACTATGGTAAATGATCCAAATGACTACTGTAGATTTGAGGTATCTATAGGTCCCTGTATTCCATTACATTTGGGAGTTCATTTGGTATATGCTGATGATAGTGAAGGAGATGAGGTTGAAATCTTGTCGGTCTAGCAGAGTCAAGAGCTTGTGTGAAGAGGAACAGTATTGTGTGTTCTGAGGCTGCGAAGATTGTCCGTCCCAGGGGAAATAAGTCATTTTTATGAGACACTTATCTTTTTATGCTTGAAAGAGCTGTTTCTGTTCCCTCATAAGTCATTTCCACTGCAGTGTTGAACAACTGTTAATTTAAATGTTTTCGATGTTGAGCACACTAGAGAATTTCATTAGAACAAAAGATACATTTCATATGATACTTAGGCAAAGTTAAATAACTTTTTGGTTAATAAAGAAAGGTGTTTAATGGCTTTTTGTGAACACTTCAGCTAAGTCCATTGGCTTTTTTCTATAAGAAGAATGTAATGACTTTCTGTTATACTCAGACAAAATTGAGTGATTCTTTTATTACGAAAAATAATTAAGTAACTTTGAAATAATAAAATAAAAACTAAGGTTGAATACATTGATAACCCCTTAAATTTACTCATAATATTCTATAGACACTTGAACAACAACTTATTTCAATTGAAAGATCTGAACACATGATAAAATATTCTTATTAAGTATGTTCAGCTCAAATTTTGGAAAAGCTTATGTGCGTGTTCTCAAACGCTCATTACGTATATAAGTTAATCATACAAAATATGATTATCTTATTTTTAGAACTTATGGGTGTAATTCATGTTTCATGTTTTTTTTTTAAAAAAAGTAAAACATGTTTTGTAAAACTATGATCAAATACATTTTCAAAATTTGAAAAACTTCACCCAATCAAGTTTTTCAAATTCTTTTGACAATCTATGGCCAAATGTTAGCTAAAATCTTTTCTTATCTCAAAGGGATTCAACAATTTATGCATCACAACAACAACATACCTTGTGAAATCTCACACGTGGGGTTCGGGAAAGGTAGAGTGTACGCAGACCTTATCTTTTACATGGGAGGTAAAGAGACTATTTTCAGTAGACCGTTAGCACAAGGACAAGCAGCACAAGGACAAGCAAGAATATCGCCTAAGTCAATAATTAATTAATATGTCCTTTCACTTTAATTTGTGAGTTATGATTAAATTGTTTGATTTGATTTTTCTGGGCTTCTAATTCACCTCTATGTTACTCCTACAACGTTGTAACTTAATTTTTTTTCCTGAAAAAGTATAAACTCATTCTTTTTGCATATATTAAATTATAAAACAAATAGAAAAGACAAGAATTACTCTATGTTTGGACCGTATCTAAATCTATGTGATTGGGAACGAGTCTGCGAATTTTTTTTTTTTTTTTTAAAAGGAAAAGAAAATAAATGTATTTTAGTTAAGACGTTGTAGTCAATTTAGATATCTATTTTTATAGGTATATAAATATTTCATATTTGAATGAGTTGTGCAAAAAAAAGCAACTAAAAGTCAAGAATATGCTGATTCCTAAATGATTTGTCACGTGTTGATATTGACTATGCATTTATATTTTAGTATGCATATTTGTTTCTATGCTAAAGACAAAAATGAAAATGATGAGGACTCGTTATGTCCTTATCTATACTTTGAGGAACTAATGTAAAAGGAAAAGTTGATATAAAGAGCAAAACTATTGTCTTCACAAAAATATATCACTGTCTTCTCTTTTTGTCCAAAAGATAAATGTTAAATCCCATGTTTATCTTCAAAGGGCTAATTTGGTGATGAAAGATCATAATTTGAATTATAGTATTAAATTTTTATTTACGATTTTAATTTCATAGAAAGATAATGCAGTAAAAAAAAAAAGAGGAATGTCAAAAGGATTACAACTGACTGACTCCAATCAACATATTTTCCCTTCATACAGTACACAACTAAATGACTTCGCAATCTATGTGTATTTTTTCCTTTATTATAACATAGGCCTTCATCGAGCTTTTGTCATTTCTCTCATAAACAAAGATTTAGCGTCGCTATCACTCATGATTTGGTATAGAGCTGCGTAATCGTTGATACTTATGAGTTATGAGATCGTGATAGGTCTTTTGAATTCCCTCTTCCTGACTCTTTAATTTGGAGAAGCCTATTTACTTTGTAAGGTTAAAACTCAACCCCTTCGATATTTACACCAAACAAAATAAATTCAAGACATCTGTAATTCATGATACATTTATCACTTAATCATAATTAAGTGATATGTATTTCACTATAATTTTTAACAACTAAAGTTTAACTGTTAGTGTGTAAATATGGAATACGAAAAGTGATGAATCTCTAAAAGCCACATTTACCTGCACCCATTTATTACGTTATGCAATATAACGGTTGTAACGTTCCATCCACCGCCATGTTGTGATAAATTGTGCCAAGTAAAGAAAACGAAATGGAAATAATTAGAGGGAAGTGAATAGTGATTTCAAATGGTTATATTTAGAAGTTAGCTTATAATTATGTAAAAAAAAAAAAAAGGTCCAAAAATATAAAATATATCGTAATGATAATATTAAATAAAATTATATGCAATTATCTTTTAAGTGATCAGATTGTAAATTTTTTACTCCATAATAAAATCTTATAAGATGCGCAAAAATGAGGCAATAATTGTTCCTTATGTTTTTATTTGACTTTCGTGGTATCTCCGGATAAATCCTTTTTTTTTTTCCACAATTTTGATTAAATCTAACAAACATATTTTACTAAAATATTTTTGAAGGAACTTAAAAATGTTCATCTAACAAACTTAAAAAGTAAAAAATATTAAGAAATACTCCCTCCATCCCAAAATAAGTGTCGGCTTAAAAAAAAAAAAATCTTAAAATAAGTGTCACCTTATGAACTCAACACAAAAATTGGCATGTATTTTCAAATATGCACTTAGAATTGAAAAAGTAACAATTTAATATTGCTCAATTTCAAAACACATCTAATAAATATGAATATTTTAGTAAACTTCAAATTATATTTATTGATTTCTTAGTGGATGTGATTTATGTTAAGGTAACACTTATTTCGGGACTGATGAAGTATATTTAAAAACTATTTTGATTCTACCAAATATAGGAGATTATTTTTTGTCATTTTCTCAATATATTATCTTATGGCAACTCACATTGAGATGCATTTTTTTTTCTATTTTTGATCTATTTATGTTGTTTGAAGCAGCTATCAGTGCTGCAATTTCTTAAATTTAACAGGACTTTCTTGATGTTTCTGGTTAAATTATATTTTCACAATTTTCATTAAATCTAACCGACAGAGTTTATTAAATACTTGACGGATTGGAACTTAAAAATGCTCACTTCTAACTTAAAAAGTACTCCCTCCATCCCAAAATGATTGTCTTAGTTTAACTTTGTTTTTAAGAAATAAAGGAAAAGCTTTTAATGTATAAATAAAACAAGTTTCAGATATTTATGTTACTGTAAATCATCTTATAACGTTAGATTGTTTCTAAATATAAAAATGCGTCAATATTATTGGGACAAACTAATAAGAAAAGTAAAACAATTTTTTTGAAATAATATTGGAAAACATACTCGAGGACTATTTTGATTCTACCAAATATAGGAGATTATTTTTGTCATTTTTCTCAAAATATAATAATACACGTGTATATTTATCAATATTTTTGGTACACACACAAAAATACCGGCCAAAACAACAGTGAACCACAGACCCCACCGAACAAATCGCCATCTTTACATCTTCCCTCCTTATATTTATTTCCTTCCTTTTCACTTTCATTCCATCTCTCTTTCTTTCTAACTTTCTCTCTCTAGCTGTGTCAAATTTTGTGTCATTTCTTGAAGGTACGTAAAACTATAGTACTAGCATTTTGAATTTTCTGTTTTGATAATTTTTTCTTTTTTTTTGAAACTTTCCCTTCGATTTTGTGACTATCTGTTGTTTCTTCTGCGTATAGTATTTATTTGTGGTAGTTACAGCTATTTTTTTTCTTTCAAATAGCTTTATCATGCTTTTTATAGTATTTTGCGCTGACTCTTTATACTACTTTATATTGCTTGTTCTTGTGTCGAGCGTCCACCAGAAACAGCCTCTCTACCTCACGAGATAGGGGTAAGGTATGCATGCACTCTACCCTCCCCAGACCCAACTTTGTGGGGTGGATTATACTGCGTGTATTGTTGTTTGTTATTGAAATTGTGTATGCACACGTTCTTTCATGTAATGTTTCAATTTGTTTCTCGTTTCAATTTTTGTAAGCTTTAAAAATAAAGAAAGACTTTCGAATTTTTTTAAATTAAATATATGTAGAATGTCCATCCTTGTTCCTATTTTGGCATTTTGCGTTTCTTAAATTAAATATATGTAGAATGTCTATCCTTGTTCCTATTTTGGCATTTTTCGTTTCCGGAGTGTTAGCTCCTGTTAGGAAAGGGCAGGAGAAACTTTCTACTGATGAGTCGGGTATAGAGTCAATGGGCGATGCTCGATTACAATTTCAAATCCATTATATATATATATATATATATATATTGTGTGTGTGTGTGTGTGTATGTATATATATATATGTAATTTTAATTTTGAAATGGTTTTTCTTTATCCATGGGCAATGACACGTGCGTATATGATGTGTGTATTGTGTATTTATATCATATTACCTCAAAATCCTAACTTTCTCTCTCTACAATCACTTTATCTCTCTAGATTTGTTGTCGATGATGGGAGCAACAATTCTGCCAGAACTCGGAACGGAGATTCTGATTCCGGTGTGTGCACTCATAGGAATCGGATTCGCGCTAATACAATGGGTGATTGTTTCAAAAGTTACAGTTTCGATTGATAGTAAATCATCATCAGGTGATGGTAAGAATAATGGATATAGTGAAGCACTTATTGAAGAAGAAGAAGGGATTAATGATCATAGCGTTGTTCATAAGTGCGCTGAAATTCAAAATGCCATTTCTGAAGGTACGTGGAAATTAGCATTTTTGGATTTTCTGTTTGTTGTTTTTTGTTACAATTTTTTCGTTGTAATCAGAATTGCATAGACTCACGTTCTTTCATGTAATTATATATGCTCGTGAACAATCTACTACTGATAAGAATACACGTGTGTATATATATGTGTGTGTGTGTGTGTGTGTATATGTATATAGTATACATATGTATGTGTGTATTTTTTACAATGATGGTGTTCTGGCTAGCTTGAGCATACCTCGGCCATTCCACCTTCTAAGGTCCTTCAGGCCTTTAAGTGCAAAGCGCAAATAAAGTGTGTGGTTTATTAAAAAAAGGCGCAAATGGAGGAAAAAAACAATTATTTGTGTGTAGTCCAAAACTAATAATCATAACATGAATAACAAATATATGAACAAAGAAATAGAAAAAGAATTACGATAAATTGAAAACCAATTGTTTAGTGTCACATCTTCAGGATTATGGTCATTGTTAAGGAAAAGTATGCCTTAGAGCCTTGATGACGGCACTAAAGCGCCCATAAAGCGAGACGAACCACTCAACATTTTTTGCGCCTCGGTTCAGGGCTTAAGCGCGCTTTAAACACGCCTTATGTGGAATTTATGGGTTCCTTCAACGACGTCAAGTTAGTACTACAATAATAACTAGGTTATATATAGGGTCCAGTAAAAGCTACCGTGTGTGAACCCGTAACCGACCCTCTAGATCCGCCCCTGACTTTGCCCACCAAGGCTTGTGTTGAGAGAAAGAAATCACATTGTGGATTTTGCCTCTCTTGAGATTTGAACCTGAGACCTCATGGTTTCATTGTCTCTGTGTATATATAGAGTTCAAGTTTGAAGGCAATATGTGGATGGTGTACTCTGTAAAAAGACTATACAATTGTTTGTCTTTATGGTTTGCAGTTAGGTCTTGGAAAATCTTTTCCTGGAGTTGAATATTTTCCATTGCGTTGGGTTGTTTATGGTTGATACATATAGCCTTTAGTCTTAATTTTAGGTGTATCTACATTCTTAGCTGCAGTTCCTCAATGTAGAGAGTGTGTGTGTATGTTACTTCATTTTCCTGTTATTGAAAATTTCGAGTACTTGTAAAATAACAGTAAATTGAATGAACTTGTTCGGTTGTACACACACACACACACACACATATTTGTGAGAAAAGGTAGCAGCTTTGATGCTTTGCTACACTGTCTCCGACTTTACGTGGTTTGTGGGTATGCTTTCTTCTGATTTGCTTGGCACATTTAGCATTTAATTGTTAAGTTTTTTTCTCCTATATTGTAATTCTGGATCAGTACATGTTTATGTAATGCAACTTTGCTTGTTAATCATAAAGATCTGAACTTTTCTTGCTTTGCAGTTTGCTTAGTATTAAATAATAATCATTTAACAGACGTTAGAGCCTTAGACTTTAGTCTTCTTCTTTAATTATTGTTACAATTTATTAGCTTAATCATAAAGATCTGAACTTTTCCTACTTTGCAGGTTGCTTACTATTAAATAATGATTATTTAACAGATGTTATAGACTCAGACTTTAGTCTTCCTCTTTAATTATTGTTAGTACAATTTATTATCTTGCTATGATTATTCCGGGCATACCACTTTGTTATATTATATTAACTAATTGCAGTTAGGTACTCTCTAAGCAACCTTTGATTCACTATTAAATAATTCCCTGTCCTGCTTCCCAACACTATCCTAGTAGTGTACTTCTGAGAAGATAGAATAAAGAAATCGTGTTAACTTGGTATTTTGCTCTAGTCACTTGTCTCTACTCTAGAACCCAACTTAGTGCATGCTGCTGCATTCAATAATAACACGTTACATCTAGTTAGAGATTTTAATTCATCCTTGTCATCAAGTGATTAATGTAAGATATGAGAATTCCTAACAACTTTGTTAGAGGGACCGAAATTTGCTGATGGATATGAGGTTACTTTGGCAGTTTTCCTTAAAGAATCCAGATTGGACGTCTTAAAAAATGGAATTAAAAACAAAAAAGAAAAAAGAACTAGAGGAATTCTGAGATTCTTGCAATGAGATTGCATTTTGCTTTGCCCATTCATTCCTGCTGATATGTCTTCTTTTTACACCCTGGGAAGAAACACGTTATCGTATGTTTCTTTTAAAAGGGATGATTAAAATAGTGTAGTCAATTGGCATTTCAATTCTGGAGCATATAACAGGCTTCAACTGAATTTTGGATCGTCAAAAAAGTTCTTCCTTTTGCTCTTACTAATATTGTATTGCCGGATATGTTCCAGTTTATCGCTCTGGAGTCTAGTGTGTTGCATTACTGTTTATTTTGGCGTATAAATGCTGATTTGTTCAACACTTACTTTTTTCCCCTTAATATCTTGGTCTGGACCATATTTGACGTGAAAACTGAAGGATTTGACTGTTCTATGAAAATCTCGTAGAGTGCCTTGACAGTAAAACATTTCACGATAATAGCTTTCCTAACTGCGGAATCAATCTATGTCACAGGTGCAACCTCATTCCTGTTTACGGAATACCAGTATGTTGGTGTTTTCATGGTTGCTTTTGCAATTCTGATCTTCCTGTTCCTCGGCTCTGTTGAGGGTTTCAGCACAAAGAACCAGGCGTGTACATATGACAGCTCCAGAATGTGCAAGCCTGCCCTTGCAACTGCTGTCTTCAGCACCATATCCTTCTTGCTTGGTGCTGTAACCTCTGTGATTTCCGGGTTTCTAGGAATGAAAATTGCAACATATGCAAATGCACGGACTACCTTGGAGGCTAGAAAGGGTGTTGGTAAGGCTTTTATTGTTGCATTCCGTTCTGGTGCTGTGATGGGCTTCCTTCTTGCTGCAAATGGTCTTCTTGTTTTATACATCGCCATCAACCTATTCAAGTTATACTACGGTGATGACTGGGAAGGACTATTTGAGGCTATAACTGGTTATGGGCTTGGTGGGTCATCAATGGCACTTTTTGGTAGAGTTGGTGGAGGCATATACACTAAAGCTGCAGATGTTGGAGCTGATCTTGTAGGCAAGGTGGAGAGAAACATCCCTGAAGATGATCCTAGAAATCCAGCGGTAAGCTTATGTATCATTTAAATGTTAAGATGCGTTTATTTTTTTTTTCCTGGTTAGTTTTAATGCTAAATATGTGCTTAGGTTATTGCTGACAATGTCGGTGACAATGTTGGAGATATTGCTGGGATGGGGTCGGATCTATTTGGATCTTATGCAGAGTCATCGTGTGCTGCCCTTGTTGTTGCTTCTATCTCCTCTTTCGGGGTCAACCATGAGTTCACTGCCATGCTATATCCTCTTCTTATCAGTTCTGTGGGCATCCTTGTGTGTTTGCTGACCACCTTATTTGCTACTGATTTCTTCGAAGTCAAGGCTGTAAAAGAAATTGAGCCAGCATTGAAGAAGCAACTTGTTATCTCTACTGTTCTCATGACAATTGGAATTGCTTTTGTTTCTTGGATTGCCCTCCCATCTACCTTCACAATATTCAATTTTGGAATTCAGAAAGAAGTTCAGAGCTGGTAAGTCTAAAGTGTGACTTGTGCTTCAACAACTTGAAATAATTGCATTACATATATGTTGCTTCATAATACTTCATTTCTCCTGCCTGTCCTTCTTTCCGATCTCTCATAAACATTTATCAAAGGCTAACTGGCATGCAAAACTGATTTAAACTTGCAGGCAGTTGTTCTTATGCGTTGGAGTTGGTCTATGGGCTGGACTTATCATTGGATTCGTTACCGAGTACTATACCAGTAATGCTTACAGGTAGACTTGGGTCTTTAGCTGTTCTGTTTTGGTGCTTATTTGATTCTTGCCTGTCAGAAATGTAAGTTTTGCTTCATTTGTTTCCAGCCCTGTGCAAGATGTTGCTGATTCCTGCCGCACTGGTGCTGCCACAAATGTTATTTTTGGCCTTGCCTTGGGCTACAAATCAGTTATCATTCCAATTTTTGCCATAGCTATCAGCATCTTTGTTAGCTTCAGTTTTGCTGCAATGTACGGCATTGCAGTAGCTGCTCTTGGAATGCTGAGCACCATAGCTACTGGTTTGGCAATTGATGCCTATGGTCCCATCAGTGACAATGCTGGAGGTATTGCTGAGATGGCTGGGATGAGTCATAGAATCAGAGAGAGAACTGATGCCCTTGATGCTGCAGGAAACACCACCGCTGCTATTGGAAAGGTAGGTTACACACACTTTTACGTTACAGAATCTGACCTTTTTAGTTAGAAGGTCACTCCATTGCCTCTTTGTTGACGAGCTCTTGATTTTGGTAACAGGGATTTGCCATTGGGTCTGCTGCTCTTGTGTCTCTGGCCCTCTTTGGTGCATTTGTGAGCCGTGCAGGAATTTCCACAGTAGATGTCTTGACACCGAAAGTATTCATCGGCTTGCTTGTTGGTGCAATGCTTCCTTACTGGTTCTCTGCTATGACAATGAAGAGTGTCGGAAGTGCTGCACTTAAGATGGTTGAGGAAGTGCGCAGGCAATTCAACACCATCCCTGGTCTCATGGAAGGAACCGCAAAGCCTGATTACGCCAACTGTGTCAAGATCTCCACTGATGCATCAATTAAAGAAATGATCCCACCTGGTGCTCTTGTCATGCTTACTCCATTGATTGTAGGGATATTGTTTGGTGTGGAAACCTTGTCTGGTGTGCTTGCAGGATCTCTCGTCTCTGGCGTACAGGTAATGATTTGGTATAATAGTATAGCATTTTTAGTCCCTCAATTATTGGACAGAAACAATCTCTCTATCCCGCAAAGGTAGAGGTAAGCATGCTGCTTACATCCTATATTTGCAATCAAGTGATTCCTTTGCTTATGAATGAATATTTACAAATTTACCATAGTTATTAATTAGTCGTTGCACCACTTAATTTACCAATGTGTTATGTTAGGCTTGTATTGTTACTTCATATTGGACGGTAATGTAGTTCTAAAAGCAATCCAACATACTTCTTACATAGAGGGACTAAAAACACACATTCCGTTTTATTAAAGGTTTAATGTGCTTCGTCAGATATAGAGGTGTACATTCCTATTCTGCTTGGATCCGGTATCATAAGTCATGTCGTTTTGACTTTTCAGGAAAACCGGTTTTCGGGTATCTAGATATGGTTTATGCCATGATCAGTATAGATGGTCTTGGATTTCTTGTTTGGACTCATCATATGTTTACTGTGGGCTTAGATGTTGATACTCGTGCCTACTTCACCGCAGCTATATCACAAGGACCCAGAATCAGAATATATCTATAATTTAGGGACCAAAAATATTATTATCTAATGATTTTGATGATATATGCAAAAACCTTAAATGGATCTCTTTCTCTCTGTAATCCTCGATGATCTTTGGTTTGTAGATTGCCATCTCTGCATCAAACACTGGTGGAGCCTGGGATAATGCCAAGAAGTACATCGAGGTAGATATTTTTACTCGGACCTTTGTCTTTCAGTTTAATCAATTTTATCACTACTGTTGTTTCTTTTACTTTGGTTACCATTACTACTTTTGTTGTCAATACTTTTCTTTCCATCAATATTTTCAAACCTGTTTTGGAAAACGTTTTCCTTGAGTTGAGGGTCTATCCAAAATAGCCACTTTACCCCACAAAGGTAGGGGTAAGGTCTGCGTACACCCCCCCACCCCCAACACCCAGACCCCACTTGTGGGATCATACTGGGTATGATGTTGTTGTTGTTTGCTTGAGAAATTCGTTCGTTGACTCGTTTATTTGTGTTGGTTTTGGGTATATTAGGCTGGAGCTTCAGAACATGCAAGAACTCTTGGCCCCAAAGGATCCGATCCACACAAGGCTGCTGTCATTGGTGACACTGTTGGTGACCCTCTCAAGGACACATCTGGACCATCATTGAACATCCTTATCAAGCTGATGGCTGTCGAATCACTCGTTTTCGCTCCCTTTTTTGCTACCCATGGTGGGCTGCTCTTCAAGATGTTTTAAGACGAAAGCAACATCAACTGCAGCGAATTTTCATCCGATGATGTTTTTACCTCCTTTTGCCCTTCTTCTAAACTTTATTTCGAGCATTATTTTGTGTCGATGGTCGATAGAATGTAGGTCAGTGGAGGAGAGATTGGCAATGATGGCGAAATGTTATGAATAGTTAAAAAATCCAACATTCTTTTCTTAGAGTAAAATGTATCCTATATAGTATATAACTAAAGAACTTATTGAAAATTTTGTTAGCGTCTTATTCGTGGTTATTTTGGTTCCCCTCGCCCGGAAACATTGCCTATTCTTTAACGTGTCGTGAGTGGTCTTAAAGGTGAAAATATACCCCTTGACTTTGCGGTTTAGAAAGAGATATCCCCTTCGTTAAAAAAATGACGTATGTATGCTCCTGCCGTTCCACAAATGGTGCAAATATATCCCTGCCTTTACACAAATGGTGCAAATATACCCTTTTCACTGGAAGAATTTTTTAAGCTTATTTTTTAATTACAAAAATGTCACTGTGACTTTTAAAAAAATACGTCAATGTATTGAGCTTATTGCTTCATAAAAAAAAAAAAAAAAATGGAAAAAATAACAGCTTAGAGAAAATTTAGGTAACAGATAAACCTATTTGAACAGATAAGTACAAAATTAATATCGAAGAGCTGAATAAAAGACTCCTAAACTACTAACAAGAGTCTAAACTGCTTGCAAATTTGCTAGCTGTTATTAGAGTAAACAACCTTTTCCCATCCACTGCAACTTAATTACCACTTCCGCCTCTCTTCTCCAACTGCAGCAAACAATCATAATGCCAAACAATAAAGTACAAAAGAGGTCAGCCGATACATCCATGTACCTAACAATTGATACCAAATTTTCCATATTTACTAACCTTCCTGTTAAATCTTTGTTGCGTTTTAAATCCGTAGCTAAATCATGGAATGCTATAATAATCTCTGACGATAAATTCAAAAATATTCACCAAGATCAATCCAAAGTGTTGTGCCGCGAAAAGTTGTTGTTTAAACAAAGATCTACTGGCCATTTTGAGTTTAGAGACCTCGAAAGTCCCCAATTACTTCCGATGGAAAAACAACTATCTCCTCTAAAAAGATTCAAATGTGCGGAAATCTGGTGCTCATGTGATGGCTTGGTACTTTTAAAAGATTATAACTCCTACAAAGATTGTGTTTTGTGGAATCCATCTACCAGAGAGTATCGAATTCTTGAATCATGTCCTTATCTGAACAACAACGATGAATATTGCACGAAAGCTTGTGGGATGTGCTATGATTCTAACCTCAATGACTACAAGATTATACTGATATGTGATTTGTTTTATGTCGTCTACTCTTTGAATAAGGGTCGTTGGACAAAGAAAACAAGTTTCCCTTGTCCAAGAGTATTCTATAATAATCTTTGCTCTCGGGGGACTAGCATTAGCACAAAAGGTTGTGTATTTTGGTCTCTGACTCTCAATTCAATCAGCGACCGAATATATTGGAGTGTACCTTGGAATAGACCTAGAATCATATATTATGACGTGAAATCAGATGAAGTGTAACAACTTCCATTGCCAGAATTTGTAAGAGTGAGGAGTTTATTTGGTTTGACTACTTTGAAAGATCGTCCTAGTCTATATGGCGGCACATACATCAATTACGAATTGGACATATGGATTATGGAACAGGATAGTTGGAAATGGGTAATGAATGTCTGCAACTTGCCCGTTCCTTGCACGCCGTTTGTAAATAATATAAAAACATGTGGTGCAGTGAAATTGGTGACCGAATTATCTTTTATGGGGTGTCGGAGGAAGATTTTTTCATCTATTATTCTAAACTGAAACAATTTGTTAATGTTTTAGTACCTGATAAATCCAAATATTACGTAATTCCCAAGGTGGCGATATGTCTGGATAGTTTTTATTTTCCAAGACGCAATATCAAGGAGGAAGCAACTGTTATGAATAATATTGATGACGTGGAGGACAGTAGGGCTAACACGGGAGATAAGAGTAATTTTATTCAACCTAGAAGGAGTAACCGTGTGAAGATCCCATCTAAAAGATTAACTGGTTTTGTCGTGGAGCCGGGTTAACAGAACGTCGTGGGGGAGTGCGTACTATGCAGCATGTGGAGTATGAGAAAACTAAAGTCACTATCTCTAGGCATAGTTAGGATAGGCTATTGTTGCATAGTGTCCAGTTAGTTAATATAGACAGTCAAGTTGTTGATATTGTGTTTGTTCCAGCAACAATCCCTCTGTGAGCATAACAACAACTAGTCAACTACTATTAAACTTCAATTTCCAAACTATTTGGGTTTAAGGATTCATTACAAATTAACTAGTTTTATCTTGACTTTCAACCTACTGAAACTCTCCCTAATGCGAGCAAGAGAACTAATTTATTATTAAATTAGCCTGCCAGTGTTGTTAATTTCTCAACTGATATGTAAGGGTGCAAGTTGATCTTTGTACTTATAGGTCTAAAAATTCTCTCCTTTATTTACGAATTTTCAAATTTCATTCTACATTGGTCCTGTTTTTGAATGGATTTTCCTAGTGCCTAATGCATATCCGACTAAATTGTTCATCTAATCACCCTTCGCTAAGTGTAGTCTCGCTCCTCGGGTGAGGTGGTGTCACCTGTCATACTTAATGTTTCTGGTGATTGGAAATCAGAAGCTTATTCAGGCCATTACTTATATTTGTGCAACATACAAGGTCCATGGTGCATGAAGCAAAAGAGCGAGAAGTGAAACACAGCTTCCTTGAGGTGAAGTGCACAATTTTCGATATCTTTAAAAATGGCATAATACATAAACAGGCCATCAAACTTGGCCTCAATCGGTAAGTATGCCCTTCAACTTTGGGTGTGCCTGTATCCACTTTCCAGTTGAACGCTCCAACTTACAAGATGATCATCTAGACACCTCCAAAATTTATGTGTCTCGTCAGCATTTGTGTTTACGTGTGCAACTTTATACAAGTTGAGGTGCCTACTTGTGCACGCCAAAGTAGGAGGGCATACTTGCCATCAAATAATACTAATTTGACCATTCAATATAATCTAAAGCCAAACTTCTGAAAGGTTCAAAGAATCGACCACTTCTCAGGACATGCAGATACAGAATTTGCTGCTACAATTAGTAGCTTTCCATGTCAACAGTCTGTTGATAATGAATTACTACTGTCTGACTTGCTTTAGTTTTATTATTGAGTTTAACTAATATACACTGACGGTGTAAAGTTTTTTTACACAATTAGGTAATACCTACTGGCAATAGCCGGTTATTTTCTTCTCTTTAACACTTCCGCTGTAATTCCCTCTTTCTCCACCCTTCTAATTTTTCTGATATTTTGTACTTGAGGAGAGAGGGAACTTATTGAACGATATTTTGTAATTTTGTGTATCATTTCTTTTTTATTTGAGCAAAACCATATTATCGAGACCATTTGAACCTTGGTAGAATGCTCTGGTTTTGGTTATAATTTGATGAATGAACCATCTTTGGATTGAAGCTTTTTGTCAAGCTTCTATGTGCGTACAGTAAAGATAAACTTATATATAAAGAGGAGTATATATTTTCCGATGTGTATTTCTTTCTATGTTGATTGATGTATAAATATACATGTAACTATTCAATAAGAGATTTTTACGATGTTTCAATCAATCGGCTTTCTTGTTGGTACCCCAATTCAATTTGTTGGGAAGGCCATCACCACTGAAGCATTAGCAATTCGTGAGGCACTGAAAAACGCTAAGGAAAATGGATGGTTAAAGGTGCAGATCTTATCTGATGCAAAAGCGGTGGTGGATATTAAATGGAAAAGAAGTGTCGTTTCAAGAGAGATAGAGACTACATGTGAAAAAATCTGGTAGCTTATGAGTTTCTTTGAAGATATAAATGTTGTATATATTCCTAGATCCTGGAATATGCTAGCCCACAATTTAGCCAAGTTTTCTATTTCATTGCTACGTAAGGTTATTTGGGTTTCTGCTTTTTCTAGTTGGATTGTAACTGATATTGTCGCATCTTTTAACTCTTTGAGACAGTTTCTGCATTATTGAAGTAAGGTTGCTTGTTGTTAAAAAAAAAAAAATAAAAAAAATAAATAAAATGTAAATGGGCTTTCTTGTATCCGATCTTAAGCTCTTCACGCATTGCGATCGATGTTTTTACTTAAATTTTATTGATATATAAAGAACAATCATAAAA